>NC_057814.1:518935179-518949369 GCF_018294505.1 Triticum aestivum
TGTGGCTTCATCACAGAGAGGTGATGTGTATGCAGAGGCCACCAGCGATGGGGTGCGAGAGAGAAAAGGCCTGTAGAGAGGGAAGAGAAGGTGTGTGCGCGTGAGAGGAGTCGACATCGAGAGAACGTGTTTGTTCGAGAGACACCAAGGAAGACTACTATATATCTATGGTGCATGTAGGCGGGAATTAAACGAAGGGATGGTCTTATTAGTTTCGGGGATATAGGGGAAGAGTGAGAGGGGGGTAGCTAGAAGGAGATTGTTAAGTGTGATTGTGTGTTTTACCCATCCAGACAGAAGTTATGTGCACACAAGAAGAGAACGATTCGATGTGGCGTTAGGGTTGAGGGTAATTAACTATGTATGGAGACATAAAGACCTTGAACGTGCATGTGCGATATGTATACATGTATACGTGGATGTGTGTGTGTGCGCGTGTGCATGATAGAGATAAAAGAAAGAAGACATAAGTCATAAGATCAATGACATGGGAGAGACGGATCGGTATGACAATATGCATGCATGTGAGAGTGCAGGGAAGAAGGCCCGACAATTGAGCATGTGTTTTTGTCTTTAAGAGATAGTGGTGTGGGCTGGAGCATGCATCTATGGCGAGCAGAGGGAGTGAGACACAACGATTGTGCAAAAGAGATCAACCTATAAATGCATGTATGGAGAGACATATATAGTGTGGGTGATAGGAAGCAAGAGTGCGTGCGAGAAAGAAATGTTAATGGAGAAACTACAGATAGATACAGAGATGGAAATGCTAGCTAGAGGGACATCGGCTAGTTTGAGTGTTGGATATGACCGCGGGTGGTTCAGAGGGTGAAGTTATGTGTGTGTGTGAGAGAGAAAGATAAAAAGATGGCACTTGACTGCATGTAGAGAGAAACATACATAGTGTGCGTGATAGGAAGCAAGAGTGAGGGCGAGAAAGAAGGTTGATGGAGAAACAGATAAATAGAAAGATAAAGATGCTAGCTAGTGTGTGTTATAGATAGGAGTCGAGTGGATCAGAAGGCTGAGTTATGTGTGTGGGTGTGAGAGAGATTAAGAAAGGGTGCATGTGACTCACATACAAACAAATATCGGAGAGAAATGAGATCCCGAGAGACGGAGTTTTGTGTCTGCGAGAGAGAAAGATATTTCACAACGAGAGTGATAGCTAGAGAGACATATGAGCGAAAGCAAGATATATCTAGGGAGAGAGAGAGTGTGTGTGAGCGACATACAAGAGAATGGTGGAGAGATATGAGACCCTGGGAGACCGAGTTTGTGTTTGTGCGTGAGAAAGAGATATTTAAGAGGAAGAGTCATAGCTTCTCATACCTAAGGAGAGAAAGACATCTCTGTGTGAGAGGGTGTGTGCGAGTGGCACACAGGGGAATAGTGGAGAGAAATGAGACCCTGGGAGACGAAGTTTGTGTTTGTGTGAGAGAAAGAGATTTCACATGGAGAATCATAGTTAGAGACACATAGCAGGGAGCGAGATATACTTAGAGAGATATAGAGTGATGGAGGTCGAGGGAGAGAATACCGTCAGTGTGTTACGAAGATAAAAGATCATTGTCGACATACAGGTAGCACGAGATTACCCGAGAGATGATGAACGTGTATAGGTCTAGAGAGATACTCCTATATAAGCATGAGTGATAGCTACATGAGACGAATATCTGGATTAAAGGGGATTCAAATATTTAAACTGGAGATCACGACATCGATAATATCATAACGCAAATTGGTGTATCAAACATACATATTCATTTGAATTTGGGAACACGTGTAATGTTATATAGTTTATCAATATTAGTGATCCATATATTCTTTAATTAGAGACAATGCATGGTTTATATGCAATTAATGTCTAAATGGGATTACACTATATGTTGCGTGTGTGAAACACATTATACATGTTTGAGAAGTAAAAAAAATAAAAACCCGCATGAAACACACATTATTTGGAGACAATTAGCGAGGAATGCATACATTGGATTTCAACATAAAGTGGTTTCAAATATTTGAAAATCGAAATTAAGATGGATACAGCTTTATGAATCTGAGATCATGCCATTTGTAAACCATATTTATGTATAAAGGGTGTTGTGCTTTTGAAAGTATATATATATAAATGATGTATATAGAATTTTATTCCAATCAAAAATGGATCCTGCCCAAACAAAAATAGAATACAAACTGGATTCGAATTGAGTTGGCACGGTAAATGTGCACTCTTGCTCTGCAAAAATTTGAACGAAGCGGGGAAAGTCGCAGTAACCGCCCGAAACCAAAATCTGCGACGCAAAGCCTATCGGCTCTATTTCTATGGGTTTTGATAGGGGTAGGTTTGTAATTTCACTCAAACGTGACATAACCGCCTCTCACCCGGATTCATACACGGTGGGCGCAAAAACACAGTGTCTCCTCGGCCGAAATCGACTCCCTCCCCGATTCATACACGGTGGGCGCCAAAAATAAACTCTCATCGGCAAATATTCGGTGTATGCGAGATTACCGTCATATCCCCAACCGACTAATATTGCTGTGATGTAGTAGGAAATTTTAAACGGGGGCTAAGTTTGTAAATTTCCTCGCATTTGAGACAAGCGCGCCCTGAAGACATGGTTCCCCCTTCCTCTCTCCCTCCATTTCCCCATTCGTACTCCGTGGGCGCCAAAACACCCTCTCCACCCCAGCCTCCTCCGTCCGCCAACCCATCCACCGCCGTCCTCCTCCACCATGCCGGAGCTGATACCCCGACGCCGTCCGCCATTACAAGAGATCGACCTCTCTCATCCACGGCTTCGGACCAGGATCCTTGCATCCCGTCCTCTCGCTTCATCCCCGTCGTCGTCCACCTTGCCGGCGCCGCTCCCACGACTGTCTCGTCCACCAGGCCCCATCGCCACCATCTACCCTCCTAGATCTGCTTCCACGCCGCCGACAGCCATCGCTACCGCAGCACCGTCAAATTCTCAGCAGATGCATACACGGCGCCGCACCAGAGGCGGTACTCTTTCGTATCTGCTCAACTTATTTATTGCAGCAAGAAAATAGATCGCCACTGCTTTACTCTGATTTCTTGTCCATCACTTGTTAGTTGAAAGCAAACATTGGTTGCGAAGTTGCCTTTGTCCGGTTTGGACCTTCAGATCTGCATGCCACGCTCAACACTATACTCGCAATGCTTATGGTTTTCCCCTTTTATATTCCACACTAGTTAAATGATAGTAGACTAAATTTCAAAATTGGGTCAGTTGATTTTTTAGAGCTCGCCGGAGTTCGCCGGTGCGAAGGAAAGGGCTCGGGTGGGGACGGTGGTTGTGGGGGCGGTGGTGGGGCCTCGCCGAACGAAGAAAACTCGACACAGGTGGGGGCGAGGCTGGGGGTGGTGGTGGCGGAGGAACACAGGCGGTGGGGGCCGGTGGTTAGGCCCGCGGCCCGTGCGGTGTTCTGTATGGGAAGCACACTATGTTCCTTGTTAGGAAGGGGAGCAGGGACATCTGCAGTCGACACCTCTATTGGGTCGGTTCTGCTAAATGATTTCGCACTTCGAGTTGGTTTGCCATAATACCCCGAAAATGGTGGGAGCCGCGCGGTCTTTGATAGACTAAACTGATAGTAACAGTTGTGCGCCTTCAGATGAATAGAGCTGGCCTGTAGGTGATCGATAGGCTGCATATTAGTAGCGGCAAAACCCTATGTTTTCCAGCCAGTTCTGCTTTACCGATTATTTATGGTGGTTATGGTGTACCCCTATTATCTACACTACGATCTGCCTACTGGCTCTGCGCTCTCGTTATCATGGTTTGGCAATAAACTTTCTATACGGTATATTATGAACCTATCATCTGCCAAGTATCCTTACATCTGGGGCCCCCAACAGGGAGCCTATTTTTTGTGTGTAGTTGTGCCAGATTATATTAATCTACTCACCATATTACAGCACACATGGGCTCTCTCATCAGAATCCAGTGATAGCACACAAGGGTTTACAGGGAGCCTCTATTATATTACAATATCCTCTGCATTACAAAGATAATCTCACTACTATTTGTGTTTTCATGCTTTACAGATATTGTACGTAATCACAATGAATATAAGAATGCGCACATCAGAAGAATATTGCAGAACAGTTCAATGGGTAACAAACTTGGCATCAAGGGATTGAGGTCCATTGTGGATGCAATGAAACCCACATGCTCCCGACCTATAGATTCGTATTCAGAATATGATCCTAATGACTATTCTGAGCTCAAGGAGTCAAAGGCAGATGGCCTATCCTGTTCACCCAATAAGGTGCATGTCCTAATTTGGCAAGGTTTTATTGGTTGCACATATCTTGCATAAGGTGTCTTGCATTTCTTTTGCTTCGTTGCACCGCCATCTGCTTAGTTTACTCATGACATATGTGAAGATGTCATGCCCATCCATTATCAACACCTATTCCATTTGTCGTCATACCATGTTTTTCCATTCAAATGTTGTTCTTGTGTTTCAGACATCCAAAAGGAAGAGGGTGATTGCATAACCTGAAGGAGTACAAGCAAAGTCCTTGAAAAAGGTGGTGCTACCGGAGAAATCACATAGCACCCGACGTATATTGACGATAGAACCAGCACCGCAAAACCTAGGATATCGCAACAATGCTGGTCGCTACATAGCAACTATTCTACATTTTGTTAAGAGTAATGAACAAGCAATAGATTGTCCTATCGTTGTCCTTACATTCATACCTGGTGGATTATGTGACATCATTGTGCATTATAGCTTGCTTATCCACTGTTCGCTCCAAATTATCAGATCTATATTAATGCTTAAATTAATGTAGAATAAACCCGATGCCTATGAAGAAATTTAGTTCTGCATTGTTCTTGTAAGTATCTGTTGTCCTTATATTTGTCAGCTAGTTCTTCATGTACACTTTGCAGCTTATTTTCCCTTGTCCTCCATTTTTCTACACATCAGATCTACATTTACTCTTGCCAAAATATTGAATAAAACCAATGTTACTGAAGAAGTTTAGCTCCGCATTGCTCTTGTCAGTGCCTTCTGCCTGTATGCCGTATTTACATTTGTACCCTGCATCTTAAGTTAAATAATCGCCATTTGTTCCTATATTTTCACATATATATTTACTCTTAACAAAATGTAGAATAAAGGCAATACTCTTGAAGAAGAGTGTGAGGTAAACTTCTTGAATTGCCCCCCCCCCCCATCAATATGGACAAGGCCTTCATAGAGCATGTCTTCATTACTAATGTAAGTTTGTCCTCCTCGAGCCTTCAAACTTTGTTGTTTATATTTGGATAGCTATGAGTGCAAATGCTGTTTATTTTTGTCGTCTGCATCAAATTGCTTGTTCAAAGTTTATAAAGTAGAAGTACATAAACATAAGTTTGTCGTTCTCAATTTCAGTCTTTAGTTGTACAATCTAGTTCCTTATTCGTACCATGCAAATTAAACTAAACATAGCAAGTTATCTTCTTTAGCACTATGTGTATGCTTGTGTTCTTGATCTGTAATCCAGTGGTGTGGTGAGACTACCAACAACAGCACAATGTCATATCCTGCTATGTCTCAACTATGAACAATGCCATATTATATTAATGTTATTTAAATCGTGTCTCTTTATTTACCAATATGAAATGGTATAAATTGACAGTACACTCACCATTCATGCTTATACGTTGTTTAGAACTACATCTATGCTTGTGTTCTTGATCTGTAATCCAGTGGTCTGGTGGAGCTGGCCGCTCCTGCACAATGCCATTTCCTGCCGTCTTAACTATGAACAATGCCTATTATGTTAATGCTATTTTAAACCGGGTCTCTTTATTTCTGACAAAGAAATGAGATGAATTGACAGCGCTGATGCTTATACGTGCAAAACCTGTTATCTACCTACTTGCTTTTCTTTCAGGGTGACAACACTGCTGCTAGGAAGAACTGCCACAATGATAGTGAGACGAACCCATTGTTTGTCCCTCTAACACATATTCCAGAGGAGAAGGCAAAACATATTAAAGGTAGGGATACAACCACGAAGTCACATCTTGATGTAGTGTCAAACTTACTCAGTGACACAAGCTCGATGAAGTCGCCGCCTGAATCTGTTCGACTTCTTCAGTCTGAAATTCAAGCAGAAATACATGCTTCCGCTGAAATACGACTGGAACTCCATTCTCTATGCAAGATTAACCATAAGTATAGGATGTTTGTTGTTGCTATGCATCTTAAGTTGCTGGATATGAGCGCCAAAGAAGCGCAGTCTCATCAGGTTGCTAAGCTTCTTGCGCTGCAGCTGCTGGGCCGGGCTAACCTTTCTTGAACTATGTTGAAGTGTTGTCGGTTCTATCTATTATTTTGTCCGCCTGTTAACTTCCACTGGTGGCGACCTGCCCAGTTTATGTAATCTGCTGTCTGGTTGCCCTTTATTATCACTGGCGGCGAACTTTGATGCCAAGGGGATGTAATATGTTGTAATTTCTTTTTTTTGAGGATCATATGCTGTAATTTCTTTGTTGTATAGTCTAGGTTTATTCTTGGTCAGTATGCTGTAATTTAGGCCGGAAGGTTCAGTGGATCTCAGTGTTGTCGGTCTTCAGGGCGGCGCGTTACTCATATGGGCCAAAACATGGGCCTATAATCATCTTGGGCCATTAGCAGGTCTAAACCTTATGGTTGTTTCCCACCTTTAACAGCCAAGTAAAGTTCTGGCCAGCTGGGCTAGAGAATACAATGGGCTTTTAACAGGCTAAAACCTAGATTGGGCTAGCGTTGAGCTGAAAAATTCACAGGCCAATACAGGCCGAAACTGCCTAAGGCCCATGTTTGGCCCAAATAGGATGAGCAGTTAACAGGCCAAAATATATCGCGGGCCCGTTTGGCCCAATAAAATTATGGGCTTTAAGCAGGACGGTATCCACGCGGGCCATAGGCCCAAAAGTGTCACGAGACATTATCAGATGGGCTGTAAGCAGGCCGGATTCAACGCGGGCTGTAATTAGGCCCAACTGTTACACGGGCCATTAACAGGCCGATAGGCCAGTTGGGCTGAAATTTATCCACGAAGACTACGGGCCATTAAGAGGCCTAAAGTTACTTCGGACAAGAAATAGCCCAGTTTCTGCATGGGCCGTTAAATGGCCTAAAGTTAAACCGGGCCGACAACGTCCCAGATACTCCACGGGCCGCTAACAGGCCGAAACTATTATTGGGCCAAACTAGTAAACGGGCATTTAACAGGCTAAAATACAAACCTGTCTTAGAATGGGCCCAAAGGTACAGTGGCCTCTTAATGAGCCTGATCCGATATGGGCCGTAATTTGGCCCAAAACTCGGCAGGCTGTGAACGGGCCTGATCTGATATGGGCCTCAATTTGACCCAAAACATGGCAGGCTGTTAACGGGCCAGCCCACTAGTGTCTGAAAAAACATGGTGGGCCTTTAGCTGGGCCGACCTTTTCACCGGAATGGGCCTCTATTGGGTCGGCCACGTGTCGACGTATCATAGGCGCCTCCTGTCCAATGAGTGGATGACATCTGTCCCAACGAGGAGCTGACACGTGGTTCCGTCGGCCAATGAGAATTTCACACGTGGAAAATCCCCATTGGTCCGGGCTGTTAACGGGTTATCGGATCCAAAACCGGACCCGGTAGCTTAACGGCGAGCCGTTACGGTCGATGCCACGTGTCGGTCACCCTTGACGAAAGCACTTCTATGACGCGCGATTAATCATCATGGAAGTGGACACTTCCGTGATGATAATTTTGGTAATGTCATGGAACACTTCTACGACAGCACAGGTATGACTATCTTGATTCTGTCATAAATTTGTCATGGATGTACATGCATGACAGAAAACGTGACCTACTGTGACAAATACGTATCATCACGGAAGTGTCTTTTTTTTAGTGAATGCATTAGGCAAGATGACATGATGTAGAGGGATAAACTCAAGCAATATGATATAAACCCCATCTTTTTATCCTCGATGGCAACAATACAATACGTGTCGGTTCCCTTTCTGTCACTGGGATCGAGCACTGCAAGATTGAACCCAAAGCTAAGCACTTCTCCTATTGCAAGAAAAATCAATCTAGTAGGCCAAACCAAACTAATAATTCGAAGAGACTTGCAAAGATATTAAATCATGCATATAAGAAGTCAGAGAAGAATCAAATATTGTTCATAGATAATCTTGATCATAAAACCACAATTCATTGGATCTTGAAAAACACACCGCAAGAAGAATTACATCGAATAGATCTCCAAGAGAATCGAGAAGAACTTTGTATTGAGATCCAAAGAGAGAGAAGAAGCATATAGCTAATAACTATGGACCCGAAGGTCGGTGGTAAACTACTCACACATCATCGGAGAGGCTATGGTGTTGATGTAGAAGCCCTCCGTGATCGAATCCCCCTCCAGCGGAGCGCCGGAAAAGGCCCCAAGATGGGATCTCACGGGTACAGAAGGTTGCGGCGGTGGAAAAAGTGTTTCGTGGATCCCCTGGATGTTTTCAGGGTATAAGAATATATATAGGCGAAAGAAGTAGGTCGGTGGAGCCACGACGGTGGGGGATGTGCCTACCCCCCTGGGCGCGCCCTCCTACCTCGTGGCCGCCTCGTTGCTTCCTTGACGTCCACTCCAAGTCTCCTGGATTGCGTTTGTTTCAAAAAAGATCCTCGCGAAGGTTTCGTTCCGTTTGATATTCCTTTTCTGCGAAACACTGAAATAGGCAAAAAACAGCAATTTGCACTGGGCCTTCGGTTAATAGGTTAGTCCCAAAAATAATATAAAAATGTATATTAAAGCCCATTAAACATCCAAAACAGATAATATAATAGCATGGAACAATCAAAAATTATAGATATGTTGGAGACGTATCAAACCCCAAGATAATCAGCTAAACGAGTGGCATAAATTCCACCAAAGAAATCTCCATCTAAAGCATTATTATGTAACCGACGTGCAATGATAGCCCCCAAGTTAAATTGTTTATCGGTCATTACTGTACTCTTAAGAATGCTCAGATCAGGAGCGCAAAGGTGGCTATGGTCATGTTTCCCATTAATGCATCTACCTATAAAGAGAGCAAAGTAATGTAAAGCACGAAAGTGAATGCTCCCTATAGTAGCTTGTGTTATGTTTCTAGTTTCTCCCCTAGTGATGCTAGCAAGGAACTCAGTACAGTCAGGTTTGCGAGGTTCATGATAAATGCCCCATTGCAGAATTTTCCGTGCTTCATTAAACTCTTCAAGGTCCATGCGAAATGATTTATCATAGAGATCAAATAAAATAGAATGTGTGTTGTGATGGACTGAATACTTAAATCTCCGCACGAAAGAATCAGTAAGATTGTAATATTGCAAGCACTTATCTGACAAGAAATCCGTCAGGACAGTGTTGTGCATGTACATATCAAATTCTTCCTTGAAACCTGCACGAGTCATGAAATGATCCGGCGGCCATTCGCAAGGTCGCACTAGAGCTTCCCGCGGTGGTTCAAGGTCCTGCTCACGTACCGCGAGCCTTGGGGATTTCTTCTTTGAGGAACCACCTTGGATCATTTTCCTAAACATTTCCTCCCTCTAAAAATTTCTGAAATTTTTAATGACTCAAATTAAAAGTGAACCAAACTCCACAAAACTGATAGCAACTACTCCCACAAGTGTCTAGAGGCTATATCATGCAACAAAACTACTTTGGACCATATAAATTTGACATGCAAGCTCAAGAACATGGTCACCACAACAGCAAAAATTTGCAATATATAAAGCACTAGAACAAAGACTAATTGGACCAACAGAGGAGTCACATACCGATGAGCAATCCCCCAAAATAGTTTCGGAAACGGAACTCCGAGCAAGGAGATCGAAAATGGCAGCAAGATGAGCAAGAACACGGGTTTGAGCAAGAGGATGATTTTTTCTGGAGGAATACGAAATGCATGGGTGGCTAGAAAAAGTGAGGGGCCCTACATGGGCCCCACAAGCTTGCTGGGCGTGCCTAGGGGGTGGGCGTGCCCTGTGAGCTTGTGGCTCACAGGTGCACCACCCTTGGGGTGTGTTTAGGGCCAATATTTTTCAAATATTATAAAAAATCATATTAAATTTTCAAGGCATTCGGAGAACTTTTATTTTCTGGTCATTATTTATTGCACAAATAATTCAGAAAACGGCATAATAATAGCATTTCTACTTTATTAATTCTAATTAACAGAAAGTAAAAAGTGGGTACAGAAGGTTGTGTTTACTAAATTCATCCATCACATGCCCGTCAGAAGGAATCCATTAATAAGGTTGATCAAGTCTTATTATCAAACTTCTTCCGAATGACATGAAACCGGAGAATCTTCGTATAGCACTAGGTTACCTCAACGGGGATATGCATGTCCCCAACAATAAGAATTTCATATTTCTTTTTGACATTAGGAATAGGGAAGTCAAAACCTCCAATAGTAATCGTTGAAATTTTTCCAATAGAGCTAATACTATTCACTTGAGGTTGTTTCTTCGAAAAGTGTACCGTATGCTCATTACCATTAAAATGAAAAGTGACATTGCCTTTATTGCCATCAATAACAGCCCCTGTAGTATTCAAAAAGGGTCTACCAAGGATGATCGACATACTTTCGTCCTCGGGTATATCAAGAATAACAAAGTCCGTCAAGATTGTAACATTTGCAACTACGGCAGGCACATCCTCACAAATACCAATGGGTATAGCAGTTGATTTATCAGCAATTTGCAAAGAGATTTCGGTTGATGTCAACTTATTCAAATCAAGTCTTCAGTACAAAGAGAAAGGCATGACACTAACACTGGCTCCTAGATCACACAAAGCAATTTTAACATAATTTCTTTTAATGGAGCATGGTATAGTTGGTATTCTTGGGTCTCCTAGTTTCTTTGGTATTTCACCCTTAAATGTATAATTTGCAAGCATGGTGGAAATTTTAGCTTCCAGTATCTTTCTTTTATTTGTAACAATATCTTTCATATACTTAGCATAAGGGGACATTTTCATAATATCAGTCAAACACAAGCGCAAAAAGACAGGTCTAAGCATTTCAACAAAGCGCTCAAATTCATCATCATCCTTATTCTTTGAAGCTTTAGGAGGAAAAGGCATGGGTTTCTGAACCCATGGTTCTCTTTCTTTATCATGTTTCCTAGCAATGAAGTCTCTCTTATCATATCTTTTATTCTTAGGTTGTGGGTTATCAAGATCAACGGCAGGTTCTATTTCCACATCATTATCATTCTTAGGTTGAGCATCAACATGAACTTCATCATTATCATTATTACTACATTCATGTTCATCACCAGATTGTGTTTCAGCATCAGAAATAGAAATATCATTTGGATTTTCATGTGTGTCTACAGTAGGTTCACTAGAGGCATGCAAAGTCCTATCATCTTTCTTTTTCTTTTTAGATGGACTAGGTGCATCAATATTAGTTCTCTGAGGATCTTGTTCAGTTCTCTTAGGATGGCCTTCAGGATACAAAGGTTCCTGAGTCATTTTACCACCCCTAGTCATGACTCTAACAACATGATCATTCATCTTATTGTTCATCTCATTAAGCAAATCATTTTGTGCTTTGAGAACTTGTTCTACTTGAGTTTTTATCATGGAAGCATGTTTACTAACAGCCTTGAGATCATTAACAGTTCTAAACATATAGTCACTCAAGCGTTCAATCATATAAGCATTTCGTTTCAATTGTCTACTAACATATGCGTTGAAGTTTTCTTGTTTAATAATAAAGTTGTCAAATTCATCCAAGCATTGACTAGCAGATTTAGTACAAGGAATATCACCTTCATCAAATCTATAGAGAGAATTTACCTCTACTACCTGTGTCGGGGTATTAAGACCATGTATTTCTTCAATAGGTGGTAAATTATTAACATCTTCAGCTTTAATACCTTTTTCTTTCATAGATTTCTTTGCCTCTTGCATATCTTCAGGACTGAGAAGTAGAATACCTCTCTTCTTTGGAGTTGGCTTGTGCGGTGCTTCAGGAAGAGTCCAATCATTATCATTACTCAATATATTATTCAATAGTTCTTTAGCTTGTTCAGCAGTTTGTTCCCTGAAAACACAACTAGCACAACTATCTAGGTGGTCCCTAGAAGCATCGATTAGTCCATTATAAAAGATATCAAGTATTTCATTTTTCTTGAGAGGATGATCAGGCAAAGCATTAAGAAATTGGAGAAGCCTCCCCCAAGCTTGTGGGAGACTCTCTTCTTCAGTTTGCACAAAGTTAAATATTTCTTGTAGAGCAACTTGTTTCTTATGAGCAGGAAACTATTTTTCAAAGAAGTAATATATCATATCCTGGGGGCTATGCACACAACCAGGAGCAAGAGAATTATACCATGTCTTACCATCACCCTTTAATGAGAAAGGAAACAACTTAAGAATATAGTAGTAACGAATTTTTTTCCTCATGAGAAAATAGGGTGGCTATATCATTCTGTTTAGTAAGATGTGCCACAACAGTTTCAGATTCATAACCATGGAAAGGATTAGATTCGACCACAGTGATTAACTCAGGATCGACAGAAAATTCTTAATCCTTATCAGTAACAAAGATGGGTGAAGTAGCAAACTTAGGATCATATTTCGTTCTAGCATTCAAATATTTTTCTTTCAACTTGACTAGCAATTTCTTAAGATCATGTCTATCCTTACAAGCAAGGAAATCCCTAGCTACCTCTCCATCCATAACATAACCCTCAGGTATATCAGGCAATTCATATCTAGGAGAGCTGGATCTAATAGGTGTTTCAAAGTGTTCAGTTTCAAATACTTCATCAGTTTCAATAATTTCATCAGTTTCAGCATTCTCAACATATTTAGCTCTAGCAAGTTGTTCATCAAGAAATTCACCCAGTGGCACATTATCATCAAGCAAAGTACTAGCATCATCATAAGTATCATTCATAGCAGAAGTAGCATCATCAATTATTTGCGACATATCAGGATTAATAGTAGGTGTAGGTGTCGCAAGCTTACTTAAAACAGAAGGTGAATCAAGTGCAGAGCTAGATGGCAGTTCCTTACCTCCCCTCATCCTAGAGGGAACAATCTTGGTTTTGGTATCTTTCAGATTATTCATAATGATCAACAGATATAAATCCCAAGTGACTCGGCAAATAGAGCTATGCTCCCCGGCAACGGCGCTAGAAAAAGGTCTTGATAACCCACAAATATAGGGGATCACAACAGTTTTTGAGGGTAGAGTATTCAACCCAAATTTATTGATTCGACACAAGGGGAGCCAAAGAATATTTGCGAGTATTAGCAGTTGAGTTGTCAATTCAACCACACCTGAAAGACTTAATATCTGCAGCAAAGTATTTAGTAGCAAAGTAGTATGATAATAACGGTAACAGTGGCAATAGGAACAGTAGTAGTTTTGTAGTGATTGTAACAACAGCGACAACAAAAGTAACTTAGCAAAGATCAATATGTGAAAAGCTCGTAGGCATTGGATCAGCGATGGATAATTGTGTTGGATAATATTCATCATGTAGCAGTCATAACCTAGGGCGACACAGAACTAGCTCCAATTCATCAATATAATGTAGGCATGTATTCCGTATATAGTCATACGTGCTTATGGAAAAGAACTTGCATGACATCTTTTGTCCTACCCTCTCGTGGCAGGGGGTCCATAAGGAAACTAAGGGATATTAAGGCCTCCTTTTAATAGAGAACCGGAACAAAGCATTAGCACTTAGTGAATACATGAACTCCTCAAACTACGGTAATCACCGGAAAGAATCCCAATTATTGTCACCTTGGGGTATGTGGATCATAACTGGTAATAGGTGTCTACAACTTGCAAGATAGGATCAAGAACACACATATATTCATGAAAACATAATAGGTTCAGATCTGAAATCATGGCACTCGAGCCCTAGTGACAAGCATTAAGCATAGCAACATCAATCTCATAACATAGTGGATACTAGGGATCAAGCCCTAACAAAACTAACTCGATTACATGATAAATCTCATCCAACCCATCACCGTCAAGCAAGCCTACGAAGGAATTACTCACTCCCGGCGGTGAGCATCATGAAATTGGGAATGGTGGAAGGTTGATGATGATGATGGCGACGGATTCCGCCCTTTGGAGCCCCGAACGGACTCTAGATCAGCCC